>NC_057951.1:12114828-12152328 GCF_018555375.3 Anguilla rostrata | reverse complement strand
ATTCCTTTTTGTTTCTCAGACAGATTTTAAATTGCTTCACCAGGGTAGCACTGAAGCAAAAAAACCCGACGTCATCCATATTTTTTTCTTTTGTTTTTTCTTTCTTTCTCTTCCTTTCTTTTTTTTGTTTTGTGTGTGTTGTGTCTCCTTTCCTTTTCTTTTCTTTTCTTTTCTTTTCTGTCTGTTTGATTTCAGCTGCATCCGTTGATTACAGTTCCTTTGCAGACAGATGGAGCTCCTGGATAGAACTCATTAGGCTGAAAGCTCAGACCATAAGGAGGGGATCAGTTAAGACAAGTAGGAGGACTCTGTCTCTAGCGCGCTCCGGTGATACTTCCAGCGGTACTCTCTGACCCCCCCACCCCCGCCCCCTCGCCCGCCCCCCCGCCTGCCCCCTCCCTCACCTGTTGGCGGTGGTGGGCGGAGCCTTGCTGCCCAGAAAATGGCATCACAGATCAAGCACAGCTGATTGACAGAGTGTGAAAGCTGAGGCCGTCCCCCCCTCACCCTCCCCTTACAAAGGGGCTGCTCTTTGCTCAGATCCCAGACCCCTCTGGGTTTGCCTGAGTCTGTAGTCCAGGCACTGGAAGCAGAGAACTGAGTAGCACTAAACCAAACGCCTGAGTTTGCAAACACGAATGCCATGTTAATGTTGTGCTATTTCCAAAAAGGCTCAGGGCCTACATTTGGCAAAGTGACGGCTATTGAGCGTTTGCAGCAAAACGCAAGAACGCAAAGGTTACATTTGTAGGAAATGTAACATCTTTCACACTCTTGCTCCAAAGAATCGTCCTTCAGCAAACAACTTTTCTTTTTTAAATTTCTTCTTCTTCTTCCTCCTCCTCTCTTCATTCTCTCTGATTTTATCATTGCTAAAGCCCGGCCTTCCGATTGACATGCGCCTACGTCTTCTCTGTCAGAGGCTTTCTTGCTGTCTGAACTGGGCTGCATGCGTCGCATGATTACTGTACGCCTTCCTCCATGGCAGGCCGTTGCTTGAGGTTACGTTGCTGAAGCTTCCAAAAATAAAAAACGATTTTCTGAATGCCGTCACTGCAGCCATCGCACTACTACAGCAAAAACACATCTCTGTCCGTCCACGCGCATCCAATCCTTTGGACTAATACTGGTGCTTGGTTATCTGTGGCGTCCCCTGAAGGCCGTGTCTGGTCTCTGTCTCTCTCCGTCTCTCTCTCTCTCCATCTCTCCCTCTCTCCCCTTCCCTCTCTCTGTCTCTTTCTCTCCCCTTCCCTCTCTCTCTCTCTCCATCTCTCCCTCTCTCTCGCTCCCCTTCCCTCTCTCTGTCTCTTTCTCTCCCCTTTCCTCTCTCTCTCTCTCTCTCTCTCTCCCCATCCATCTCTCCCTCTCTCTCCCCTTCCCTCTCTCTGTTTCTTTCTCTCCCCTTCCCTCTCTCTCTCTCTCCCTCTCTGTCCATCCATCTCTCCCTCTCTCCCCTTCCCTCTCTCTGTCTCTTTCTCTCCCCTTCCCTCTCCCTCTCTCTCTCCTCTCCCCTCTCTCTCTGTCTCCTCTCCCTCTCTCTCCTCTCCCCTCTCTCTCCTCTCTCTCTCCTCTCTCTCTCTCTGTCTCCTCTCCCTCCCTCTCTCTCCCCTTCCCTCTCTCCTCGCTCACAGCCTCGTCGCTGGATAAGGCCAGCCCCCTCCCCGAGGGCAGGTCGCGGTCGCTGCGGTCCACCCGCTCGTACGCCGGCAGCACGGTCGCCGTGGTGAAGATGACGCCGCTCTCCTTCATCCCCGGCACCAGGATCACCAAGTACCTGGGGATCATCAACATGTTCTTCATCCGCGAGACCACGTCCCTGCGGGAGGTGAGGGTCTGGGGCATTGTGCTTCTGCCTCCACCTGCAAGACCACATGTGCCTAAAATGGTGTGTGTGTGTCTGTGTGTCTGTCTGTGTGTGTGTGTGTGCGTGTGTATGCATGTGTGTGTCTGCCTGCTTGTTTCTGTGTGTGCGTGCGCTTGCCTGTCTGGCCCATAGGAGGGCGGTGTGAGCGGCTTCCTGCACGCCTTCATCGCGGAGGTGTTCGCCATGGTGCGCGCCCACGTGGCCGCGCTGGGGGGGAACGCGGTGGTGTCCTACAGCATGAAGGAGTGCGTCTTCATGGAGAACCCCAACAAGAACCAGGTCAGCTGCGCCCCTGCACCCCTCCAGCAGCCCTGCGGCCCTCAGCACCGTCCGGTCTGAGCTAACCCTGCGCCTCTCTCTCTCTCTCCAGCGCCCTCAGCTGCCTCTTCAACGTCCACTGGCTACGCCGTCCTCTCTCTCCAGGCTCAGTGCCTTATCAACGTCAGCGGCGACGCCGTCATCTTCGTGCGCGAGTCGGAGTCGGAGCCGGCCCCGCCCGCGCCGCCCCAGCCGTCCAGCAGCCAGGCCCCGTGCAGCGGGAACGAGGCTGCCACGTAAAAAAAAGGGGGGGGGCGGAGCTAACGCTGCACGCTAACGCCGACCAAAACACCTCTGCAGCTGTGACCGCCTTAAAATCCACAGGGACTCCTCAGCTCCTCGACCCCACCAGCCTGCACACGGCCACAGCGAGAGACGCCTGCCCCTCACACACTCCAGCCTCTCTCACCTGCAGGGACAGGGAGGATTCACCACCAGGTGACCGACCTACTCTAGGCTCGTTACACTGGGCTCAGTAGTTAAGCGGTTTGTTCCCGCTTTTGGGCTCTCGTTGGTTATTGGTTTGGTCCTTCCGGTGAGCTGGCCTGTCGTTTCAGAGCGCTCTCTTGCAACACGCAGACAGTTGAAAGTAAAAATTGCCATGTCCGTAGGTAATACTGTAGACATTCCATAAAGGTGAGAGTGGAGGCAGCTGGGATTTAAATGCTAAATCAAAGACGTCCACTGTGTATGAGTTTTTTTTTTGTTGTAAATTTATGTATAGTACGCCTGTTTTTTCCCTTGCTTTGCAAACCGCAAACCAAATCTTCTTGCCTTTGGTGGACGGGGAGAGTTGAATTGAGAACGATTGCCAATGATTTCAAATGAATTTGTCGTACGATAAAATTAAATGTATATAACCGAAAGGGGACGATACTTCGGCGTCTTCGTCACAACCGCAACATTAGCAATGCCACATTTTATCTCCTTTCATCCGTTTAGCCTCCTGTTACACGCCTGCTTGCATTTTACTGGCTTCAGTAAGGTGCAAAGGAAGTTCACCCTTTCACATCCAGTTATAACTGTGGGCCATTTCTTACATTGTGTGCTGGTCACCACCACTGAGATCTCACAAACCTACTACTGAACTTTTTTTAAATGATGTCCAAAAATGCTGGAAAAAATCAGCAGTTGAGTTTTGTTTTCTTTGTTTTTTTTTGTGTAGGTGCCACAGCAAAACATTTTATTTGTTTAAATGTTGTACTAAAATCTAAAATTGGTATTTTTGTAATATTAAATTGATGGATTAGTAAACTGTGCAATGCATGTGCGATTAAATCCTAGGGGGGTTTGAATTTGTACTGTGTGATTTGGGGGGGTATCGTCACGTAGTGAATCTACTGGTCAAATGGCGACAATGCAGGTTGGACCTGTGCGAGACTTGAATGTACATACAGATAATGTTGCTTTGTTTGAATTTGCAGCATGCAGATCTTTACCCTCTATATGATTATCTGCTTATAGGCCTGAAGATTACCCTGCCTTGCACAATAAAGCTCTGTGTCCGTGGCTGTGTCCTGTGCCCAACGCTGTCATTAATACCACCTTTAAAGTGACACCACCTGTTTTAGGGGTCCACAGGGGCAGTTCACCCAAAAACGAAGTTACGGGATGTGTATATGTCCGCCCGGATAGTTTCGCTGAAATGTGATGACTCTTCCAGATATTTTCTGACCCAGATAAAATGGAACTTGCGAGACCATATTTATGTGGCTTGATAGCAGCAAAAAGTTTACATTCGAAAAATAGCGACGTCTCTTTTCAACCTGCTGAAGTAGGTGAACTGTGTGGCCTGTGTCCGAGCATTAGCTTTGTGCAGGCGGACTGGAGCGAAATTTGAGTGGAGGTGACAGGACGTGATGGAATGCGACCGTTTGTTGTAGCTTCAGTATAGCAACTTGTTAGCGACTTTATTAACACACTTAGCAACTTCTAAATTCATGGTTGAGGTATTAACAGAAACTACACCTGTTAATATCTCAACTGTAAATTTCGGAGCCGTTATGTGCAAGTATGTTGCTAACAAGTTGCTATGTCGAAACAAGCAGCTGCGTTCCATCACGTCTTGTCACCACCATTTAGGTTTTGCACTAGTCCACCTGAATGAGACTTTGCTCAGATGTAGGCTACACAGTTGACGCACTTCAGTGTTTAGATGAAACCATGTAGAAAAAGTATCTTACACCTGGATATGAAGATAAAGCTCCTGTTAAATATTAATAACATGTGTGCAACAGTGCGAGACTCCCTGACATAAGCCTTTACTTAACCACACTGTCTGTCTGTACGGACAGAGGGCCTTCAGGTCCTAAAACCTGGGACGGATGCAGGATGAGTGCTGGCCATTACCCAGTTTATGCAGCTCCCTTGGGCTGTGTGCGTGTGCGTGTGCGTGTGTGTGTGTGTGTGTGTGTGTGTGTGTGTGTGTGCGTGTGTGTGTGTGTGTGTGTGCGTGTGTGCGTGTGTGTGTGTGTGTGTGTGGTGGCGTGTGTGTGTGGTGTGCGTGTGTGTGTGTGTGTGTGTGTGCGTGTGTGTGTGTGTGCGCGTGCGTGCGTGTGTGATTATCAGCTCCAGGGCTTGTCGATAGCCTCTTCACCGCCACGCTCCTGCCGCGGGCGCCCCCCCCCCCGTCCCCCGTCCGCACAAAGGAGGGCGTGATGAAAGGGCCCCCCCCCGCCCTCCTCTAAACTCGCCGCTCCGATCGTGGCCACAAGCCGCCGCCCCCCCCATTCAAACTGAAAAGTGTTACATTTTAACGAGTCTGCTCTCGAGGCCCAGCGGCGGGTGCGGGAGCTGTGATGGTGGTGGCGGCGGTGGGGGGGGGGGGAGAGTTACTAGAGAGCAAAATGTGGCAAAACAGCGGCGACTGCACAGAAGATCCGGCTCGAGATCGATGCACGTCGAGACGAGTGGCTCTTAATGGTCTGAAGTGATTGATTGCAGCAGCTCCTCGATCGGAGGCCGAGCGCTGAGCTCAGAGCAGAGCGGCGACGTTTTCCCGAGCCCCTGCGATCACGAGGACGGTCTACTCAGGAGGACTGCTGGCAAGCGTCAGAAGAATTCACATAACACATTCTGAATAACGCGTCTGCTCAGCGATTTCCAGCCTGTGCTCGTCGCGCCAGCACGTGGAGTCATCGGTACGGCTCTGCAGTGCTCCGGCAGTTCAGCCCAAAATGACTTTTCTTAAAGGAATTTCTGGGACAGAAGCGGCAACGCCCTGCTTCACGCAGCCTGACCCTCGGCATGCGAGGGCTGGAGCGTCTACAGATGTGAGGCGGACCGGACCGGCCCCTCCTGGACCAGACCGCTGAGGGGACCGGTCTCCTCCAGGAAAGGACCGTGGCCGCGTCCCAGCGCTAAGGCCGCTGCACCCCGCATCTCGCACCCCTCCACCCCCCCCGCTCGATTCACACGCCCACAGAGCAGCAGCACGCGGGGGGGGGTGCGTTCACCTGCGACGCCGTCTCCACCGAACCCGTCGTGCGGTACACAGAACGGCGGTCGCGCGAACGGCGGCGAGGCAGCGGGGAGCGGCCGGCGCGTGGTCGAGGGGATTTGACTGACATTAGGGCGCTCGATGGGAGCTGTGGTCAATTGGAAAAAATATGAAGTAAAGTGCTACTAAAATGAAACTGAATTGCACTGAAATAAAATTTTAAAAAACCCTTTCACTATATCCAGAATGGTTCATCTCTTGATCATTTCGAAAGGCTTATGTGATAATCATATTTAGTATCCAATATTTTTGTTGATTGCATTTTAAACTACTGTGGCTGTCCCATAGCAAGGAATTTCTGTGCAATTGCCTCCATATGAATTATTATTATTAATAATAATAATAATAATAATAATAATAATAATATTGGTGACACTCAATTAGTGTGCTGTCTACAGTACCGGATGGTTCTGGGGTAAAAGGTCACCTTTATCATAGTTTCAATTGAGATTAAGATTCTTGATTTATTCTTTTATTTATTATTATGTAA
Source organism: Anguilla rostrata (assembly GCF_018555375.3). Classification (NCBI taxonomy): domain Eukaryota; kingdom Metazoa; phylum Chordata; class Actinopteri; order Anguilliformes; family Anguillidae; genus Anguilla; species Anguilla rostrata. The sequence continues at coordinate 12,146,157 of NC_057951.1, read as the reverse complement.
AAATATAAAGCAAATTTGTGACTATGATGACGATGACCAGCACTACTATACAGAAATGGACTGAGCACAATATTCGGACATCCATTTTATGTTTTACGCCACCAATTACTTAAAAGAACGCTGAGGGCATTTTGTAATTCAGTTCGAATCCAAATATGATGGAGAGCCCAGCTGAGGCCAGCGCCCGCCCATGGTCACACCCCCAGCTTGAGTGACAGGACGTGTAAGCAAGCGCTGCTACCAGGCAAGAGCATAAGAACGACGCTTTGTTCTGGGAGAGTGATTCCTTTGGATTTTCCCAGTTTGTCGGGTTCCTGGACCCCTTGCGAAAAAAAAGGGAGAAGACGAACGAGGAGGGGAAAGAACGGACGCGCGCGCGGCTGGATTTACAGTGCAAGGGCGGAGGAAGAGGCAATAACACACAGAATTGCGTTCTCGAACCGCAATGAGGGTTCTGGGCTCTGTGCAGAGATTTGTAAGACCTCGTGCAGCAGGAGGAGACTGCGGCGGATTTACCAGTGATGCAGCCGTAGTCTGGGATGAAGCAAGATGAGCGCCGTCCGTCCGCCCAGGCTGGAGAGAGATGTAACCGATTACTTCTGAAGCGTTTGAGTTCGCGTGACGACAGAGCGTTTTGATCTTGAGAACGGGAACAACGGTCTTAATTTAGAATTCGGCCGGTCGAGGTATAACGGATTTGGTATGTGCATAGCTCGACGAAACGTTATCAAATCTGACTCTCGATTTCGACTCTTATTCATAAAGCAAGAAGCATGAAGATGAACCAAAATGAAATATTTTTATGCGCGTACATGGAAGTAGCTAGCGTGCCTATCCAGGTGGTCGTCGCTTAAATACATTTATTCGGCTGGGTCATTTGTAAAAAAAAAAAAAAAAAAAATAGTCGCCTCTACAGTAATAATGTTTCTAAGATGCCCCAGGAGCAAGCTGTCGGTGTGGGCTGCTCTGTGCGTTATAGTGCTCTGCTGGTTGTACATTTACCCAGTTTATCGGCTCCCCAGCGACAAAGAGATTGTCAATGATGTCCTGCACCAGGGACAAGTGTGGAAGAAAAACCAGACCAGGATCCGTTTGTTTAGGTATTTTAATCCGCTATTTTATGTTTGCTATTATTATTATTATTATTATTATTTATTTTTGTGTTTGTATCAGTTTATTTTATTTGTATATTTTATCTATTTTGAATCAAAATGAAAGGCAGTTGCAACTATGTTACCGTTTGCTTGTGGCAATTGACTCCCCGGTAGTGCCAATAGTATTTGGCAACATTTATGGTGTAATAATTATTGTATTAAATTGTATTTTCCTCTTTTGGGATTTATTTGAAATAATGATGCAAATTGAATTGGGAGAGGGGTTCGGAAATAAATCAAATCAAATCCCCCGCCCCCCCAATATTATCATGTTATATTCGGTGGTACTGTTATTGCTTCCCCCTCCTCTCCCCGATAAAAAAAAATACTAGGGGAAGACGTCTTGTTTGTTGCCCCCGCAAAGTTGAAATGAGACCTGCATCCTTGGCTGTTACATAAAGTCCGTGAAGATTAAACTTAGATTTAAATTTCATTTGTGGGTACAAATTAGCGTATGATGGGATTGTGTTTTATTCGATGTGTTTTTTTAGATTGATTTATTAATGTTTTATAACAGTATTCCTAGAAGATCGTGACTGAGCGGCGGGGGTTGTCGGGTTGAAACGATTAACTCGGGACAAATAAAGCCACACCTTGTAATTGAAGAATTCCATCACAAGGAGTAGGCTATTTGCGCTGTATTACAGAATGCTTGCGTTGGATGCGCGTCCCGGCACATGCACTGGGGTTTGCTGCCAGATTATTAGTATCCAAGAAACCGAAAAAAGGCCGAGGAATCGCAAATAAATCGGTGCATTGCACGGCGGTGTCCTGCCTTTCACAATGCAGGGTGAAGACTTCTCAATCGAGGTTCCACATTGTGCAGCACATTGGGCTACAGCCACTGAACATGTGCTATATAAATAAGGATTGATTGATTGATTCCCACAGTTGTTGCTCAAAATGGAGAGGGCAGTCCAAAACCTGTGTAGTGACAGGTTGCCGAGTACTGCAGTTGTCACGTGAGCGGCTTGCATGCCACTGTTTGCTATTGCTACAGAAAAATAGGTATAGTCTTAAATTTGCAGCGCTGTCTGACAATTGTGATACCTTCTAAGTTCACTATAGTTCCGCAGGCCTACCTGCCTTGAGGAAACAAACAATGAGTTAAATTCAAAGTATGTGTCCCATCCAGAAAATGGTAAACGCAAATTAGACTGTTTTTAGAACAGGAGCGTTAAATCCTTGGGTGCGGAAATGCTGCCATTACAAGACATGTTTCAAAATGTTGCATGTCCAGGAGCTGTTCAGATAACATTGCTTCATCAAATGTCCATGGCAGTGTGTGCTCACGTTGCCGTTTCTCTGTGCTGGAAGCTATTTGTCCGATACCATTATACATGCGTGCAGTGACACGATAGTTTGTTCCCTTGATGACTAGAAGAAACACAATCTAGTGACTCTTCTGCAGATTCACCACGGTATCACCATCATAGTGCGTGGGGGGGGGGGGGGGGTGTGAGTGATAAAAATTCAGCATATCAGTTAAACAGCCCGTGTCATGTTCAGGGTCCAGTGCTGTAAAGTGCAAGATGAGATAAATGCAGTATGGTGCCCTGCGGACCAGCGCTATCTGTGTCCTGTGCGATGGCAGCTGGCAGCAGAGAGCGGCTCCCCGGCCCTCTGAGTCCCGCTGGGCTGGCTGGTCCCGCCGCTGCGCCGGTCGAGCCGCTCGGTCCTGGTCTGTCGCGGGCCGTTAGTGGCGGTTGGTGGAGCGTTTCGGCCTGTCCCGGCAACGACGCGGGACAGGCAAAGGTACCGCCGCGCCCGGTTCTGCCGTGGTTTTAGGTAACGAGCTTCCTTTGTGGCGCGCTCTCCCATTTTGGCTCCCTCAAGATAAATAAATGGCGGGCTGTGGATCCTTTGTGATTAGATGACACGTTCAGCCGTTTATCTGAACATCTGAACGGTGTGTCCATTTAGGCTTTTCCCCTGTTTCAGTTCACCCTGCAGATGCAGCGGTGTGGCTGAAACATCGAGCAGCCCATCGCCGGCTGAGCAGCTTCCAGCCTCTTCCGTGGCGTACACCATCGTACAAAAATAAGATAGAGAATGAGCACGCTCTCACCCGTCGGTCACAGAGACGCAGCCCGGCCCGCCTGTCTGACGTGCTACGCTGCAGCGCGGTGAAGCTGCTGAGGCGGTGGCACTTCCTCTGGCAGTTTCTTGTTTTCATTTGAAAAATAAAGAAAAAAAAGGTAGCTCTGGAGAGAAAGTTCAATTGCGCTGCAGCACGTCACGTAGATTTTTTCACACACCCACAGCAACTTATGTTGTAGAAGAAGATCGGTGCGTTCACCTTGTGTACAAATAGTGCTAGACCTTCTCTTGTTTTTACTTAGCCGGTCATCAACGTAGACTTGTCATGTACACCTTTTTTGTTTCGGTACAGCTGTTTATTTATGCATTTTTTGGTTCAGTAAGGATTTTTGATTTACGTGAAACTGAACCAACCCAGAACTCGTTTATATATATATTTATGTATTTTTTTAACCTATATTCTGCCACCATTTTCTCATTTTGGTTTACCTTGGTGTACTTTGGTGTTCCCAGTGTGTGTGCGTGTGTGTGTATGTGTGTATCCATTCTCAGCACTACAATTTGGGCGTAGTTGAGAGAGTGCAGACCAACACACAATGTCCTATGAAATGTGTGACACCAAGCCGCTCCTCTGTTGTACTCCCTGAGTTAAGTCCTCACACAGAGGTCACTTCATCTGCAGATGTCACACAGAGGTCACTTCATCTGCAGATGTCACACAGAGGTCACTTCACAGAGTCCTCTGCAGATGGCGCAGGTAGGTCATTTCTCTGAGGTCAACAGAGTCCTCATCGCAGATGCGGTGATGGCAGCCTGTGTTTGGCCGGGTCACAGTGACAGTGATGGATGATTCAGATGTCCTGCCGCCTGATATCCCTCCCTCCTCATCGGCCATCTGTGTGCTCCCATCTGGGGCTGATTGACACAGCCTGGACTGGCACAGCTTAGACTGGCAGAGCCTGGACTGGCACAGTCTGGACTGAAAAGTCTGGACTGGCACAGCTTAGACTGGCACAGTTTGAACTGGCACAGCCTGGACTGGCACAGTGTGGTTTTACTGCCAGCTGTTGGGCACAGAGCTCAAACAGGATGTGCCACCCAGCAGCCCTGTTAGAGTGTCCTTAACAGCCAGCCGCGGTGTAGCTGACTCTTCTCTTAATAGTGCTGGGAAGCCACATTAAGCTTAACCCTCCTATTATGTTCAAATTAACTAACAGCTTTTATGTTTGGGGTCAATTTGACCCCAGCAATATACACCTGCAGAAAATAATTGTAACTGAAAGTGTTACCCAATTGTTATTAATAATAATAATAATAATAATAATAATAATAATAATAATAATAATAATAAGGTTAATAATAATAATAATAATAAGAATAATAATAATAATTTGTGTGGGATCCCCACAGTATTATACATAAATGTTGGCATTCGCTGTGTTGCACCAGAGTTAGCGCAAGCTAATTTCCATGTGCAGGTTCCTTTTTGCTATAATGAATAAATTGAATGTGTTATCTCCTGGCAGGCATCTGCTTAAGGTATGCTGCAACCCCCGGAAGATGTTTGCAGTGACGAAGGAGAACTCCCCGCCAGGGAAGGTGATCTGGTACGATGGAGAGCTGTATCACTCCCGCACCGTCAAAAACGACACCTACGCTCTGTTTGTACAGGTAACGACTCCATTACTGTCAACCTGGGAGGTCTGTGTGTCTGTGTGTGTGTGTGTGTCTGTGTCTGTGTGTAATGCATGGTATTTAGTGTTAATTCTTTTTAATAAAGGGGCGGGACTTTGTTAATGACTGACAGTAGAGTAGGCTGGACTTTGCCTTAAACAGCGGTGGGGCTGCTCAGATTCTGTGCCCATTGGACATTGGAGTGTCATAGGGTTTGCTGTGTGATGTCATAGTGTGGCCTCTTGCTGGAAGCACAATGCTGGCCTGTTTGGCCTCCTTCAGTCTCGCAGACGTCAGAATGAAAACGTTGGCTCGTTGTTTTTATTGATTCATTTGGCGGCAGTGGTTCATTAATTATGTTGTGGAATACAGCCCTGATGTGGCCGCTTTAGTACAGCGTGCCTCAATTAGACAGAAGTGCTGCTAGCCTGTTTTTTATTATTAATCAACTTAACCAGTGTTCACAGTTATCCTGTACAATGAGATGTGGTTTGGCTCGTTCGCTCCCATAAAAAAATAGAAGATTGCCAATGTATCAATGAAAAAAGAAAACAAGCACTATTATAATTTAGTCATTATGTTTATATCAGAATTTGATTTTAAATTGTAATGACGAGATGTGGGATACTGTTGGAGTGATTTGTGTGTTTTTTTGTTGTTGTTGTTGTTGTTGTTTTAAAACCAAATAATCTTCCTGATTAATCTGTATGATCTGCAGCGTCAGCCTGACCCGGTTTACAGCAGGCACTTGTGCGATTCAGTTCAGTATATGGGGTAGATAACCACACGCGGCTGCTGCTGGAGGGAGTCACAGGAGCTTGTAATGCACTCGGGTGACGTCTATGGTCCTGGCACCCGGCAGGGTTTTCCAGCGTAATTATCATCAGTGATGCTGGTGGTAATTATACCATAGACGTGCCGCGCACTACCACTGTGCACTAGATGCATAACCTATTGGTCCTGCTCATTTCAAAAGTCAGAAGGGAGGGGCTGGTTGTCCGACGCTTCTGTTAAGTCTGGTGAGTCCGTTGCTTTAGTTCGTTAATGACTGTGTTTTTCTCCCGATGACACGGCTGGTTTCGCAACAGCTATGCTCCATCACAGGCTTTCTTTCAGAGCCCTCGCTCTGTCTTAGACCGACCCCCGAGAAACTGTTGCGTAACTTTAAAAAAAAAAAAAAAAGCTTCAGTTGCCTCAAAACAGCTGAACTTGGCTGAACGTTGCTTAATGTTCTGCATTGATCATTATCTGCAGTCTTGTAAGAGGGCAGAAGATGAACGCTTCTCTCACCAGGTTCCCGGAATAATGATCCATCCTTTTATACGAGTGACGAACTTCAAGGGATTCGACCTGTCCCAAACCAAACCTGATGCCCTTAGCCCATTATGTCCGTGAACTGACTGGGATACTTGGGCTGATATTTGGTACCTGGGCCACTCTTGGAGCATTAGGCACGGCGCACGTCCCCCAGTAGGGGAGAGGAAGGCCTGTTCGAGTAGCGGTGCCGCTAAAATCTCTGCCTGCAGCAGAGCACGGCAGTTAGTCAGTAGCTAGTCAAAAAAGAAAGGAAGAGAGAAGAATAAAAAGGACAAACTCAACCCGTGAGGGAGTGAAAGGGTGTTTGTTTTCCGCTGGGTGAGACTGGGAGAAGATAAGTCAGTATGAGAGAGAATCAGGAGGAAGACTCAAAGCGAGTGGTCCTGAGAGCAGTTTTATGACTGATCTTGTGAGAGCACAATCGGGTCCTGTGTTCAGGAGCAGCCTGCGCTGCTGGCACAGACAGGTGCTTTGTCACTCACACAGGAAGTTGTTCTGGGGGGGTGGGGGGGTTCATGTGCGGCGGAATCACAGCATGTTCCAGCGCCTCCGTCTCCTGACCGTGAGAAAGCCCTCCGAGCGGAGCTTTTATCAACAGGGAAGCGGCACCATGTGACAGAAAAATACAAAATTCATATTTACAAAAAAAGCGTTTAAAACGCTGGCCTCCTTTGCCTGTCATGTGTTATACATGTGGTCTGGTATTATAATGGCGTTCTGTGCTGACTGTGACGTCCTGGCTTATGTAACGGTGACCCCCTGCTGAACGGAAGCAGGTCTGCTGCAGGAGCGGGAGGAGATGGGAGGAGACGGAGCGTCCGGACGACGGGCTCTTTTTTCGGCTCTGCCCCGTTCCACTTTCCCGGTTTGGCTCTGCTGTGGCGTCGGAAATCACAGGCTGCCAAAAATAGCCCGGCAGGGAGGCGCGCGGGGTCCGGAGTGCTCCTCAGCGGGCAGCCTGCCCATCTCACTTACTGCAGGGCCCAGTACACCTGTGCGTGTGTGTGAGTGTGTGAGTGTGTGAGTGTGTGTGTGTGTGTGTGTGTGTGTGTCGTGGTGTGTGAGTGTGTGTGTGTGAGTGTCATGGTGTGTGCTCGTGTGAGTGTGCATTGGTGTGTGTGAGTGTGTGTGTGCGTGTGTGAGTGTCATGGTGTGTGTGAGTGTGTGTGTGTGTGTGTCGTGGTGTGTGAGTGTGTGTGTGTGAGTGTCATGGTGTGTGCTCGTGTGAGTGTGCATTGGTGTGTGTGAGTGTGTGTGTGTGAGTGTCATGGTGTGTGTGAGTGTGTGTGTGCATTGGTGTGTGTGTGTGTGTGTCGTGGTGTGTGAGTATGCTTTGAGTGGCTGTGAGTCGGTCATTTATTCCTCCTCGTCCTGCCAGCGTCTCTGGATGTGAACTCCACTCTGAGCTCCAACAATAGCGGCTCTGACTGCGGCCCAGTGCGGCTCCCTGCTCTCTCTCTCTCAGCTCCTCGTTCTGCTCGTCCCACCCGCGTGCCGCTCTCACTCAGGACCTCTGTCCTGGTCACGCAGAAACGTGCACAGACAAGAAAATGTTGGTCTGATATTGACTTTCCTTTTCAAAGATTTGTTGAGCTGATTGGCTGGAAAACCTTCATTGTGTGAAGCCCCATTTTACGTGTTAAATGATAACGAGCTTCTGGAGGTTTTGAAATGGGAGCAAGTTCATACTGTGTTGTGTGAAGTTTCCTATTAATTAACCACATCACAGCACCTTCTGTGCTCTTAATGAATGTTTGAGTGAACCTTTCCTGGGTGTGTGTGTGTGTGTGTGTATGTGTGGGGATGTGTGTGTGTGTGTGACAGAGAGAGAGAGTGCAATTTGTGCTGAGTCTTTGTTATTGATGAGACATCCTGTACTGAATATTGTGCTAGGTCATGGTGGAGAGACTTTGTGCCTTATTCAACAGCTTTGTCTGTATCTCTGTGTGTCTGTGTTTGCGTGTGTGTTGTGTGTGTGTGTTGCCAGGAGATGCCCCTTCAAGCCCCCCTCAAGAGGTGTGCCGTCGTGGGCAACGGCGGGGTCCTGAAGCACAGCGGCTGCGGCAGGGACATCGACGGGGCCGACTTCGTCCTGCGGTAAGAACAGAGAGAGGCGTCCGCTCTACTGCCCGCGCAGACATAACTCACGTCACGCGTCCCCGCCTCGGCGCGCGGGCTGAGCATGAGCAGAGCGCACGTTAGCCCCGCGGGTTAGCGCGTGAGAGACCGCAGGCGTGTCCGTCTACCTCACGAGCACCGCTAACGGTGCGGGCGCTAATGGGACTGGACTCATGACCAGCCGCTCCTGTGCAAGGAGCTTAGCCCGAGTGCTAAGCCGGTCGGTGAGTCAGTCCGTTAGGAAAGACTGACTTACACAAAGGGCCGAGGGGCAGCCGCTTGCCTTGTTCATGGACTTATCCCTTCAGCACCTGAGGTGTTGCCATAGGCTGCGAAATGTGGAGAAATGCGGAGTTTCTGTGCTTTAGCTGAGTGTTAGCGTGTAGCTTGCGCAAAACATACAACACGTTTCAACCGTTTCGCCCTGCCCTGCGCTGCGCATTACACACAGTGGAACTCAGGGTGTTCGTTCTCCGCTTGGTGTGCAGTACTTACTGCTGAGTGGAGAGGACAAGCACTGGTACAAGAGCGCTTCTTTTTGGCAAGCAAAATAAAACCAAAGGGCAAAAATTGGAGAAATATTTGGGATGATTGTTGGGGGGGGGGGGGTGAGGGGGACCCCTGGGGGCTGTGTGTGGAAACAAGCGTGATGCGTTTCTATCTGATGCTGCTTCTGGGACGGGCCTGCCTTCATACCTCAGTCAAACTTACTGGAAAAAGATTCATAAAATAAATAAATCACGGGTGGAGGAAGGGCCTGGTCATGAGAGGGATAACTTGGCAGGCATTGGCCCCCATAATAAAAATGAAAGTCAGTGCCTTATACATTAGTGTGTTATACTTTTAATGCGCTATTTTATTGATGCTTTCATTGATGAGATTATTGCAGTGACGCTGGCTGTTTTGTTCCGTCGTTGTGTGTGTGTGTGTGTGTGTGTGTGTACCTGTACTGGGTCATCAGGTGCAACCTGCCGCCGCTGTCTAAGGAGTACACTGAGGATGTAGGGACCAGAACGCACCTGGTGACGGCCAACCCCAGCATCATCGAAAAGAGGTACGCCCCCCCCGGCTGACTTTACGCTGCGCTAGCATTGCTGTCAGTCTGTGTATCTCTCAGGCATGCAGGGTCTTCAGCTGTTATGCCGAAGGGATGTTATGTAATCTGAATGTGGAGGGCCCTACCAGCACCAAGGGGGCGCTGTTCTACTGGTGTGCGCTCGCTGTAAGCCAACAGAAGCGTGATTCCGTTGGCATGATTTAGGGCTGGAACACAGGAATACAGGGGCGCATTGCCGTAAGTGTGCTGTTGTTTTTAACACACATGCTTGTTTTTTTTTTTTGTAATTCTGCATTTATTTATTGCCCTCTTGGACACAGGTCTCCCCATTAAAAGAGAATTTACATCTCAGTGGGAGTTACTCCTGGGGGAGACCATTGTTCTCAGTGAACGGCTTGCCAGAGAGTTTGTGATGGAGTACCTCTCCTCCAGGTTTCCCTCAGTACTCCTCTGGGTGCTGTAGGATAAGAGGCCCTCTGCCGGTCTATGGTTGAGGGGAGGTTGAGCTCTGATGGCTGCTTCTCCTGGTGGACACACCCAGGAAGGGCCACGCCCATCCCTGTGGAGCGTTTGCGCTGGTCTGAGAAACTCTGAACTGTTTTGTGCTCACAGCTGTGGCGTCTGAGCAGCTGTTGGCCTCGGTCCAAACATCGAGAGAGCCTCATTCTGAGAGAGAGAGAGAGAGAGAGAGAGACAGAGAGAGAGAGAGCCTCATACTAAGAGAGAGAGAGAGAGAGAGAGACAGAGAGAGAGAGAGCCTCATTCTGAGACAGAGAGAGAGAGAGCCTCATACTGAGAGAGAGGGAGAGAGTGAAAGAGTGTTCTCATTAAAAAGCTATTCTACCTTTGCTGAATCATGGGATATAGCACATTTGTTTGTGATGACAGTCCGAAACATCAACCTACCAGTACGTCACTAGTGAAGAAATCAGTACTGATTGATATCGAAATAATCCAGAGCTGGACTCAATCAGCATTGGTCCTTGACTTTTGTCAGTTTGCCACAGTTTGAGGAGTTCAGCGCTGAACTAAAACTACCTCCCCAAACTGCGCGGTGTGATTTGGGCCGTGGGTGGGGTAAGGCTGCTGTGAGCGAATCCCAAAGGAAATGTACTAAATGAGCAGTTGGCACAGGGCTGCATCAGTAGCAGGGCAGGCTCTCATTAAGTGTAACAGGGGAGACGCGCTGAAATAAGGCTGTAAGTTACCGTGTGGCCAGGTCTGCCAGAACACGTTGTGTGCGCTAACTTACCTGCCTGTTCCTTTACTCAGTAAACTGGCCCAGCTGCTTTCAGAGTGCATGGAACGTGATGAAAGCCGGGGGCCTGTGGAATTGTGTGCTCAGCTGTAATACATGCACACTGCACTGGGCCGGGCTTCACAGTCCTGGGTTTACTGCCCCAGGTCTGACGAGTCTGACTTCATTTCTCTGAGCGTTGTGAAATGGAGCGTTGCTTGAAGCCCTGTTGCTTTTGGTATGAAGTCCTGTCCAAGCTGTCGTTGCTGTGCTTTGAAGCTGGAGTGGTGCGGGTGCAACACAGTCCAAGTTTGATGAAGGGATCTAGGTCATGCCTGTTGTGTCTTGCTCTTTGTTCATTTTCATATTCGAGTAGATTCCTAGTAAAATCAGACTCCAGGTTGACTCGGACGTATTCTATCTATCTATCTATCTATTTTTATGCCTTCACCATTTGAACAGTTGAATATATAGTGAAACCGTACAGTATGCTAAGGTAGTGTACAGCTGAATACCTGCTGCTTAGCCTGTGAAGCATTTCATGCTTTTTTTGCTTGCAGGATATTTATGAATCGGTGAAAGCAACAGAAAGCATGGTCTTAAAACTCGACATTTTATAAAATGCAAATTTTATATTACATCGCATCACATAACATGTATTTGGGAGTCGCTTTTATCCAAAGCGAAGTACAGTAAATGCATACCGAAGGTCACTGGAGCAAGCACAAAACACAGGCCAGATAAGGTACAATATGCATTATGCAACAGCTGTATTCTTTGCTTTGTGTGACCCAGCACGTTCCCTTGGGTTTAAACTGAGCTGAAGCATGTCACAGGTACACCTGCACTCTTCATCTCTGCCCCCCTCCCCGCCCCGCCCCTCTCCCCCAGGTTCCACAACCTGCTGTGGTCGCGCAAGGCGTTTGTGGACAGCATGAAGGCGTATGGGTCCAGCTACGTCTACATGCCGGCGTTCACCATGAAGCCCGGAACGGGGCCCTCCCTGCGCGCCTACCACGCCCTGGCCGACGCCGGCTCCAACCAGACGGTGCTGTTCGCCAACCCGGACTTCCTGCGCAGCGTGGGCCAGTTCTGGAAGGGCCGGGGCATCCACGCCAAGCGGCTCTCCACGGGCCTGTTCATGGCCAGCCTGGCGCTGGGCCTGTGCGAGGACGTGGAGCTGTACGGCTTCTGGCCCTTCTCCGTGGACCTGGAGGAGAGGCCCATCAGCCACCATTACTACGACAACGTGCTGCCCTACTCCGGCTTCCACGCCATGCCCGAGGAGTTCCTGCAGCTCTGGCACCTGCACAAGACCGGCACCCTGCGCATGCACATCGGCCAGTGTCCCGACGCCAACGCCGCCGCGTAGACCCCCCCCCAAATCCTCCACCTCCACCCCCCCCCTTCCCCTCAAATCCTCCAGCCCCCCTCTCAACTTCCCCTCACCCAGCACCCCATCCACTCCCTCCTTCCCCTCACCCTCAACCAGCAACCACTCGCTCCTACCTCCCTCCCCACCTCTCTCCCCATCCGCATGAGAATGAGTGATCTGCCACACACTCCCCCCCGCCCTTTGTACCCTTCCCAAATACCTCCTCCTCTCTCCCCAGGGGGAAGAGTCTGATTGGACCTGCTGCATGGAATTCTGGGGCTCTCGTCTGCTTTGTGTCTTTAGCTGATCGGATGGTCACGAGGCCTTGTGTTCAACTCTTGTGTTCAAAATTTTTATGATAGTAGAGGGGGGTGTGGGGGGGTGGGGGGGGGGTGGAGGGGGGGGTTGGGGGATGGACGAACCGATCATGGTAACTGCTGTTAGAGACTGGTGAAACGCAAGGGCTTGTCGGAAGAAAGTATTAAACAAAAAAAAACATTTTTTTAAGTGGAATCTGTATGTGTGTGTGGGGGAGGTGGGGTGGGTGGGGAGGTGGCGGAGGAGGGCTCACACAATGACCAAACTCAGTCAGTCAGATGCTTAATGAAATTAAGAAAGCATTTTTTGACATTGTAAGAAATATCTTAAGTTACCATACTATGACCATTTACATGGTGTTTTTGTTCCACAATATAGATGGACGCCAACCAGAGTATTAATATGTCTGTGCTAGATAGCCCCGAGGATATCAGGCTGGAGATGAATCACTCGCATTCTTCGGCGGTCCAAATATTAAATTTAGAGCTTGGGGAGTAAGGATATGTACGCAGACATCACCAGATGATCAGATGCAGTTAGGAACAAACAGTACTGAGGTAATTGCATCAGGCAATATAAAATGACCACTGTGCTCCGTCACAGTAAATCAGATTTGGCCTGTCCACAAAAACATAATCAAAGATGTGGCTTTCAGGCCCTAAGAGTCAGGACTGCCTGTCGCACTGAATTCCTGCTTCTCATTTCTGGGTATCATTGAAGACCCTGTTTTCCAGCCCCTCTCCAAAACCTGTTTTGTGCCAATGTGAGCGAGGTGTTAAAGTTTCTGTTAAAATATTTCTGTCATTTCTGAGGAATGGCACGTGTGTACAGTAGTGGATTGCACTGCTTCATGTTTTCTTTCTCGTGCAGCCAGGAGTGTTAGGTAAAGAAAAGGCAACTGGAGGAACTGTGCTGAGGATCGACACGCTTTCGTTCCTGTGAAAGTGATACGATTCGTCAGCGGCTTTTTTAAGTTGCAGGACACCACTGAATACAATTTAAATGAACTGTGAGCCATCGACCAATCAGCTCAGGTCTAGGAAGCCTTTTTTTTTGTATTTAAATAAGGGAACGGCCTGGAAATGAAGTGGTGTATTTTTTTCTTCTTCTAGTTTTTGTATCTCAGCATGCGTGCATACAGAGATATTTTTAATGAATTTCAGACTGAATACTTTGCCTATCAGTAAGTCTGTGCAGTGCAGTGCAGTTATCTGTGTTCTTATGTGATTTTACGATCATTGTAGGGCATTGTAGTCTCCTGGTGCCACCGGGGTTAGCGGACTAGTCTACCTCCAACGTCCACTTCCTGTGCGATCCCTCCTTTCAATCAAGATGACAGGAAGCGCGTCACTGAAGCACATCACCACAGGAAATGCCTCACAGGATGGAAGGGAGTCACGGTGTTCTGGGTGCCAGTGCAGGAGAATAAGTGTTTACAGGTGAGAGGCAGGCAGCTCCCAGAGTCTCACACGTTTGAGCGGGGAACGTGAATCCTCCTTCAGCAGTGCAGTGCTGGCTAAAGCAGCTTTTCAGAACTGTTCATTCATTTTTTTACCAAATCACTGGTTCGGTTTCAGCAGCTTGAGGGAACGGTTCCGAGTGCCTTTTTCTAGTGCGAGTAAATTTAAAAACATCATGAAGACAAAGGGAAGAGCACAAATAATATGAATATATTGGTGACTTGAAGCACATTTTTCTTTTCTTTTTTGTGAATTTCAAACATTTTAAACGTCACTTGTATTTTGTAGACATTTACAGCATTTTCAAAAATAATAATTTCAGAACAGTAATTGCATTGAACATTTGCATTGCTAAAGTAGTTGAAGGAATGTGATCTTTGACCTTTGTCCAAAGGTCATGTGACCCAGGCTGTGGCTAGAAAAAAGTCTTAAATGGAATGATCTGATTGGTGCAGGACCAAGATGTGTGTACTTGATGTGTTTATGTTTATGTTGGTCTGAAACTGTATAGCATATTTACTGAAATATAATTGCTTCATCGAACAAAAACATTGAAGTTCAAACAGTACATTCCTCCCGATCTCACCACAGTGGAGAGAACGAATGTGGAAATCTGTGCTGTGTACTAAAGAATGCATGGTTGTAGTTTGTAAACATGGAATGTTTTTTGATTGGTTCATTTCTGCTCGTCCGTTTCTTTTTAATATTCTGGAGCCATAACCAGGGGTAATATTTGTGTTTGGAACTACAGTACCTCGGAGTCCCAGTTCAACTGAGAAAACTTTTATTTTTGTAACATAAGCTGAAACTATACAGTGGTACTAGGAACCCAGAACGGACCTCTGTCTTCGGACAAAGCGTCTGCAGTGTTCAGGAGAAAATTCGGTCTGCCACATTCGAACGGGAGGAGCCATTTTGGCAGAAGTCGCCGTCCCGAACTGCTCCATGGGTCTCGAGATAATGTGCTACTGTGAATTAGAATGCTTTAAACCTGTGTGTGGACTGATCATGTTGAAATAGACCATTGTTGTTGCTTTGCCCCGTTCGACGTGGATTAAAAATGTTGTAAAGTTTTCTGACCTGTTGCTCGTGGTTTTTTTCCCCATCACGTGTCGGTCGAAGAGATGGGAATGATGTCGTCGTGTCTTTACTTTGATTCCTCCACTAAAGAAGCAATCTGTGACTCTTTTGAATTAAATGTTCTAAAGCAGATATAATGCTGTCATACTCTTTTGAATTAAATGTTCTAAAGCAGATATAATACTGTCATAAGCAGTCATAAAATCTCCTGGCAGCTTTTAATAGATGGTATTACACAAGCATAATGTACACAGTGATTGCTTTGTAACTTATTTTGAAATCTTGCTTTGTAAAATGTGCTGCACACGGCATGACAGCAAAATGACATTTGTCATGAGCTGTCGTGATATTTAATGGCAGGTGTTCCGTCGTGATTACAGCTCTGTCATGCAGGCTTTATGACGTGTGGTTAAAGTGAAGTGTAATTTCTGGTGTGAGTAGCAGGCCGTTTGGGGGGTGGGGGACACAGTGGCTCTGAGGGTGAGCTGCGCAGCTGTGAATCAGATGGTCTGCTGGGTTTTTTGTGGCTCTTTCGCTGTGTGCGGAAAGTACATTCCTGTCACAGCTTTTTTTATTATCAGCATGTCTCTGTAATAACATGTCAGTGGGGAGGCCTACAAGCCTCCATCCCCCCCCCCCCCAGCTCCCTGCATACACTTTCTCCACAATCTACACGTCTTCCCTTATGTCAGCATGCCCAGTTACTGCGAAAGGCAGTAACTTCCCCCTCATGGATGAGTGCTGCTCTGGGACCAGATCTCCTCTGCTGTGACCTTCTCCTTTAATTGTTTTCTGAGCCCATTAAAGGTGCCCCCCCCCCCCCCAACCCGTTTCTCCTTCAGACGCAGACAGCTGGGGTTGTTTTTTTTGGGCCACATTCCTCTTCCCTCTACTTCCTGTTCCCTCCTTGGAGGTTTTCAGTGTCGTAAACATCAAATTCCATAATGCAGCAGAGGGTTCATTATTTCCGTTTCGAGAAAATATGGTAAAATATTCACAGTCTACTTTAATATTTTTCCTGCTGTATTTACCTGTTTTGCTTTGTTTTTTTACCGCTTGGTTTGGTTTTTGACATGGGATATTATGCTGTGTGGGGTGGTGGCTGCGCTGAGTACTAGTTCTTCAGCTGGATACCCCACCCAGCACCCCCCTAAATTCAGGCCGTTTGGCTCACCCATGTGTGTCTGGCCCGCGGCTGTGTTCCGTGGACGCGTGGCTTTTAATGGGGGCGCGCTCAGCCGTAAGCCGGCCCCATTAAAACCTCAGTGAGGCGATAGCAGTTAGCCTCTGTGGACCCGCGGTGCCGGGATGGCACCTTCTCACCTCTGCCGAGAGGTGAGAGAGAGAGAGAGAGAGAGAGAGAGAGAGAGGGTGTGACTTTGCATAATGCGGCACGGTGTGGAAAAAGGGGGCTGTTTTCGTCGGCGTCTGCACTTCATTATACGCCCCGAGAGTCCTTCCTTTTGTGCCGACTATTTCAGACCTCCTTTGTGTGTTTGAATAATAATTTTTTGCAGATGTAAGGAGAAGTTTGCCCTCGTTCTAAATGCAACTCCCTCCCTGCTGTGTCACTTCTGATCTTTTTTGGGCAAAGTGAAGTTTCGTCTCTCTAGTGGCCCCGTGCCTCTGGATTAGTTTTTTTTTTTAGGATAGGGTCGTAATTGGTGCAGCTGGACAGCGAGGCGGTTGGCCTGATTGGAGAGGACTCAGGAACAGCTTGGCCCCGTGTATATGACGCAGTGGAGATGGACAGGCTGCTTCACCCGTGCCACTCTGTTTAGTGGCATTCCTCGGCACACATATAATCATCGTTTTAAAGCCCTGCCACTTTCCCTCGCCCTGGAATTGAGAAGCCCAAAATGACCAACTGACAAACTGACAAACTGACACGACGACTGCCTCGACTCACCGGCTCACTGTGACTGACAGGCAGCCTGAAGGACTGCGCAGACAGGGAAGCAGAGAGGGAAGCAGACGCTAAGCGGTCTCCTGCAGACTGACGTGGCTCACACGAGGCAGCGGCGCTGTTTTGGACGGGAACAAGCCGGCCAGGCCCCCTCATTAAATTATAGCCCCCCGCTGACGGGAGAGTGGAGTCTCCTCCTCGGGTTGCGTTGTGCTTCTCTGTGTGACTGATGCCGGCACACAGATTTTAGGACGGGGGGGGGGTGTGGGACGGCTCCGCAGCATCGAATGACCCTCCTGTTTGTTGTTGTCATGGTAACAGTGAGGAACATGCTGAGGACAGCGTCCTCCTCAAGGGAGGGGGAGGGGGAGGGGGAGGGTGAATTCAATTCAAATGCAGCAACCCCGGGGGGGGGGGGCTGCTCCTCTTGTGAGGACGGTGTCCCCTGCGTGTGGATGGGCCCGGGCCAGCTGTGGCCGGCAGCCCACCGGGGTGGCGCATAATTAGCCATAGCGTGCCGCGGTGATTGGGCACAAGTGGCTCTGAAAATGGAGGGACGCGATTTATTGGGTAGGGAACGGCTGGGCTGCCAGCTCTCCAGGGGGTGAGACATCGCTGCCCGATGACATCACCCCCCGCTCATTACCGTGAGGGTGTGAAGTCGGGCCGTCTAACAGAAATGCGCAAGTGGCAGTTGGGCTAAGAGTCCCGGGCGCTAGTGCTGCTGGTGCTAATTAGGCGATGTCAGGAGGAGACGCTGGGCTGTGATGAGTCTGCGCAGCGTTGGGTCGGGCTCGGTTTGTGTGTGTGTGCACGCTGCGGTGCGGTGCGGTGGGGTGGGGCGCACTCACCGCAGTGAAGGCGCTGTCCCTCCCTGCTCCTGGGGACGTGCTGTCCGGCAGGTTTTCATTTCAGCCCTAATCTGCACACCGGATTCTACCAATTAGCAGCTTGACGAGATCTCTAGCTGCTGAGTGGGCTGTGCTTTGTTAGCATTGGCACGAAAACCTGCAGGACCGTAGGTCTCCAGGAACAGGGTTAGCCGGACTTAGATGTAGAGTATGACAGGGAAAGCCACCAGGAGCAAGTGGAGTGTGAGATTATTTTGTTAATGGTCCGATTGCTTTTGCCGCATTTTGCAACTGGATGCAATGCAGGGGCTCTGCTACTGTCCACTGTACATGGCTGCCCCTGAAGAAGCCGGCTCCATCGCCATGGCGATGGGCTAGGGAAGGGGAGGGGGGGGGGGGCTGTGTGAGGGGAAGATGACACACATGAGTTTACCGACTGACTTGGCTTTTACCGGAATCTTCTATCCCCAAGGCAGACTGCTTCCAGCAGGGAGGGTTAACAAATGTTTCTGTGAGTCACTAGGCTCCTTTATTCGTTAACATCTGAAGACACAACAATGACATGTTCCCTGGTTTCTTTACAATCGCATTGTCAGCTAAGCACTATTGTTAACATGAGCAGCGAAGCCAACTGTGTCTGTGAATAGTGTTTAATGGTGGGGTACTGCTATAGTTCTCTGTGCCAGTTGCTATTCTGCATTGTCAAGTCACTTTTGTTTCATGCTGAAAAAGAGCAGTGGGTGTTATAGTATTGTCCTGCCTCTTCAAATTTCAAAATGGAAGTTATTCACATTTAGCCTAAAAAGTTTATGAAAGAGATCAGTGGTAATCAACCCTGTACCTGCAGATCTACCGTCTTGTAGGTTTTCACTCCAAGCCCAACAAAACACACCTTCAACGTTTAACGATCTGCATTGAGCTGCTAAGTAGTAGAATCAGGTATCAGCACAGTTGCAAGTTCATTTGTGTGGCAGGTACAGGTTGGACGCATGAAAGGCGTGTGTGTGGCGTGAACCATGTATATGTGTGTGTGTGTGTGTGTGTGTTTTTTTTTCTGCATGTTCACAAATATATTGTTTATTGTCATAACAGACTTCTGTTTGCTGTGTTTCTTTCAACGTACACGTAGTAACCCCGCTGTTTGTTTCCATTGGCGATAGGCAGTTTGCAGTGATAGAGGCAGCCGGTGACATGTCCCAGAGACATGGGAGGCAGATTGGGTGCAGCTGTGAGACAGGCAGTTACCCCATGCAGGACAGATAGGGACAGGAGAGCTGGGCTGTTTACCCGCCCATCACCCGGTAAGCGTTTTTGGCTGTGTGTCCCTGTATGTTCCAATGAAGACTTCAGTTTCTTAAATGAGACATTTTTTTCCACATTAGTTTGCCCTTTTTTCAATAGGTTCATTTATTAATGTCCTCAACTCAGTTGTCTTCTTTTAGTGTCCCCAGACCCCTCTCAAATTATAGTTCTACACCTCTTCCTTCCTATAGACTATTGTAGTGAATGTTCTCTCTCTCTCTCTCTCTAAAATAATATTCAAAGGTAAATACATAAAAATAAATCAGTATATAGTCTGAGGACTGTACTGCACGACCACAAGATAAATAAATGGAGGCATAAATTCTGGTGTGAAAACCTCAGTGTTGTGGTGGTCAGTTAGGATTTGAGTGAATGCCAAAGTGGAAATTTGGTTTTAATGAATTTACAGTGTGGGAACTGTGTGGGTGTGTACTGACCGAAATATGGTCGCATAGTATCGCTGAAAGATGATTTACCCATGTGTCTTCTTTCAGTAATTTCACGGTCCTAAATTTCTTCTTTAGACAGGAACTGAGAAGGCACAAAACTTTAAAGACAGAAAAAAATGGACGTATTTTATGAGCGCAGAACCAAGCGTTTTTATATCTCTGCCACTCCGTTCTCTAGTCAAACAGACGGGATGAAATTTATTGGAATAAACGTGCGAATGAAAAGCTCGTGTGTTTTCTCACTTTCTCAGTCGCAGCACCACTGCGGCACTCCCAGTGTGCTCGAGCCTCATTGGAGGAGATTTATAACACCTATCAGATTCCCTCTAACAGTCTCGCTCCTGGAATTCACTCCAGCTGCTTCCACACTCACGGAGGGCGCTTCGAAAGGAATCCATGTGAAAATAATAAAATGTAAATAGAACGTGGAGCTTATACGTTCTTGAGAAAAAATTAAATTAAATTCACTCTCACCCACATCCAGCCATTAGGCTGAGCAGTGACCACGTGGGGAGAGACGACAGTAAGTCTGCATTAATTACTGACATCTCAAACAACAAGGGACCAACTCACTGATTGCACATGAACAATGGCATCAAAACTGGCAGTTAAAATATTTTCCCTAATATTTTGACTCTGATTAAAATATTTCCTCCCTTCCAACCAACCATAAAGTGTGTATACATAGCTCTGTGATTAAAATAAACATAGCTCTGTGATTAAAATAAACCGCTCAAATTCACTTTCTATGCCTTTGGACAAATTCATTTTTTTTACTTGAAGATGCTGTGGCTTTTCTTTTGTCCATAGATTTTGGGGGGAGGGGGTTTATGCCCGACGGGAAGCCCTGTCCCATCTGCCAGGGGCTCTGAAGAGCCAGCAGGATAATTTGCTTTCGCTTGCCAAGATGGCTGCCGTCCCAATCTCCAGTCTCTGCAGCGACGAGCGGCCAACATGTTAATGAATGGCTTTCTTCTTCCTGCTCTTCATGCGTCCAACTCCAAACAAACAATTACTTTATTCTTCGATTTTTTTCTTCTTCTTAGGACAGTGTTGGGGATTCACCCCCCCCCCCTTTCATTCTCTTAGCCATTCATACATACGCTGCTCTTGCTCAGTGTTACTGCAAAAGAGAGACTGCAAGAAGTATGACACTCTAGCCTAGAATTGAGTTAATTATCCTGGTCTATGAATAACTGAGCCTTTTTTAACACACGGTTAAATAACGATTTTAATAACCGCTCGGTCAAGGCTTCTGTATTGTTTCGAGAGGAAACCGCAGACACTGATTACAGATTCAAGCCGGAGAGTATTCATTACATTACAATACAGTGCAATTTCAGTACCGTCACTGAGCAGACACTGTCATCCAATGCTACAGACGGAAGTGTTCGCATTTCTAACCTGAAAAGGAAAAGTACTGCACCTGTATGTGTTTGATCATATTTTATTCAATTTTCTAGATTACATTCTGCGTGCAAACCGTGTTCATGGAGTGGCTTGGAGACCCTGGATGGGATGTGATGAATAGACTACAGCATTCCAGACTGAAGACTGAACCTGAATGCCGTACAGTATTAAGAACTGTGAAAAGAGAATAAGTACAAAAAATTTGATTTATTTCAGCCCAATTTTCAATTTAACAAGAAACATAATAGAAAAAGCTGAAAATGGCCAGTGGACATTTCCAAATTGCATTTCCTATCTGCGATTCTTCAAGTTAATATCAGCTTGTGGGTGGAATTGGATTTTTACAGACAATGAGCTTATTGATCTCGGCCGTGTTGGAGACGGTGTCAGCAGCTGAAATAGGGCCTGGAAGCCTGGAGCACACGCTGCACTGCAGAAGAGGGGAAGGGTTTAAAAGGCGCACATGGGACGCTTCGGTGGCTCGCGGCTCCGTCTGTTGTGATGAAATCGTGTTCCGCAGCAGAGCTTTGAGGTGACTTCAGGGCCGGCCGTCAGAGAGCAGGTCTTTGGAATGAGCGGACCGTTTGAACCACAGAGAGCGGTTGGGCATCGCGGCCGTCCCAGAACTTATCGCTGCGTGGAGGACATTTTTGCGTTATGAAGAAATGAATTGTAAATGGTTAACTACATAAACGTTGACACCCATGAGCATCAGTGAAAGCCAAAGCACAGGGGATATATCTGCCCTGTGGAAAAATGGCCGTTTTGATAGATGCCATCAGGAAACTTTAGTTGACTATGCATGTCGCAACGTAGGCCATTTTTCTTTGAATAGATTTATTTTTTACTATTGGAAACATTTGATATACTTGCACTTTCTTTTTAATGAGAAGTGATTTATAAATCATATACACAGAGAATTGTGGGTTCACTTTAAATCAGAACAGAATTATATGTCCTTTTGTAAATCTGTGGATACACGTATAAAAATCTATTGAATACAGATCACCGAAATATTTATCGGACGATTTCTCCGTCCTCTTCTGGAGCCTCTCGTTTTTGTGTGATGGGAAGTGAGCTGAATTGAAAATGCCTTTTTTTATTACCTCATCTCTTCCCTTCGGGTTCTGTCCATTGTGGTTATGGTAATCCAACGAGGGTTCTTGTAATGAAGCCCTGATGCCACACTGCATTACATTACATGACATTACATTTATTTAGCTGGCGCTTTTATCCACTGCCACAGAGCCCGATTCAGTCTGATAACATAGTGGGGTTTGGAGCGGCAGTGTAGTATAATGGGATAGGAGCTGGTCTTGTAACCTAAAGGTCACAGGTTCGATTCCCGGGTAAGACACTGCTGTTGTGCCCTTGAGCAAGGTGCTTAACCTGCACTGCTTCAGTATGTATCCAGCTGTGTAAATGGATGCAGTGTAAAATGCTGTGTAAAAGTTGTGTAAGCCGCGCTGGATAAGAGCGTCTGCTAAACGCCAGTAATGTAATGGAGCCGCTTTCGAGCGGGAAAACCAGCGCGCTGAACCAGGCTGCAGGCCAATGCTGTGCG
The DNA here is from genome assembly GCF_018555375.3 of Anguilla rostrata. NCBI lineage: Eukaryota > Metazoa > Chordata > Actinopteri > Anguilliformes > Anguillidae > Anguilla > Anguilla rostrata. Next base: position 12,123,845 of record NC_057951.1, on the reverse strand, counting down.
TCTGCTCTGACCGAGGGCTCCTCAGGTCCTTCATGGAGATGAGATGAGCTTCTCCGGCCTCATTATCGTCTGGGCACAGCAGCCCCCCCCCCCCCCCCATTCCCCCCCGCAATGAATCATGAGTGATTACAGGGTGGTGCGGTCCTGAGCCCGAGCGGCTGTTAGGGAAATGTTTCTCTCAGCCAGATGGAAGACAGAAGCAAATTGGGTTTTTGACCTTTACCGCGGATGAGATGAGAGGAGGTAAGACGAGATGCGATTAGATTACAAAAGAAAACTTCATTATGGATTCCTGGAGATTTGTCTTCGGCTTGGCCGCGGGTTGCATTAGAAAGCGATCGTCCGATATGAACACGGCGCAGGACACGCAGAAACAGCGCAGGTCACAACCTGAAAGCGCTGCGGGTGCAGCAGTTATCCAGGTGCAGAAGTGAGGAGGCAGGGATTTAATAGGTTAGGAATTCGGCAGGGAAATTGCACTTGGGTAAAAATGAATTCTTAAAAATTTTCTTTGTGGCTCTGGGTCTACCACAACACCTCCCAGAAGGGAGCTTGTCGTATTCAGCAACGTGAGGAATCCTCAGAATTTACTGGGTGCTCTGCCTGTTACATGGCACACACACAATATTTCAGGCAGCTGTGACGGTGGTCCCCCTACGACCTTAAAGAGAAACAAAATGGCTGCCACAAGTCAGCGGAGTCACAGCAGTTTTACTCTAATGTGCAAACCAGGGTCTTCTCGCCTCCAGATGTGGTGAACAGACCCCTGTGACTTTTCAGAAGTTTTGTTCAAAAACATTGGCTGTAGGAGCCATTTAATTTGGGTGAAGTGCTTATTTCTAATTTACCAATTTGTCCTGGCCACCCCCCGACACTAAGGGAAGAAAAAGCAGCTCATCAATAATTAATGATAGAAGGTCATCTGCAGCAGACCATCTCTCTCCCCCCCCCCCACTGGAGAACAGCAGGCGCTGCACGAGCTCCTGTCCCATCTGTACGGCGAAGGGTGGAGGGGCGGAGGGGCGGGGCCTGTGTTATTTATTCACTCTGCTGCCGCGTTGCTTGGGCTCCTTAATCTTCGGCCTGCCAAAGCGGAGTCTCAGTGCGGCCGCAAATCACCGCAGGTCTCTGGGGCTGGATCAGCAGGCCCCCGGGACCCAGGGGGTGGGGTGGGGGGGGTGTGTGTGGAGCGTCTCGCTAATGGAATCAATATCATACGGGGGAGGGAGGCGAGGGACAGCGGGACATTACAGACTGGCATCGCTGCTGTCCATGGGGGTTGGAGGGGTGATGGCAGCTCAGATATCCGCGCAGAGAGGGATTTACCGGGAGCCGGGCGATCTGGCCAGGTTTTGATTTAATTAAAGAGGGATTTCGATGTACTGCCATATTGACCTGACAGACAGTCAGGGGCGCCACCACGGATTTTGAGTGCCGTGAGAAGAGCGCACGTTGGGCCCCAGCAGACCCCCGTCAATTTTTGGAGGTCAGTCAGGGGCCCTTGGAATCATCCTAATTGTCACCCCCCTTCTGTCATGAGTGACTGGGAGAAAAAATTCCCCAGTTTATATGTCCTCTTAAGAGAATGAATGATAGAGATCATGTTGTTCTCAGGATACAAAGCTGTTGTGCATGTAAAATGGCACGATGTGCGATGTGATTTAACTCCCAACTTGGAATTTAACTCAGACTAGTCTTTCCCGTAAAACCGAAATGGTGGCCATTGTAGTGCCTGATTGTGCTCCCAGCCAACGTAAACTGCCACAGCCCAGCCCAGACCCCTCTCTCTGAAGCTGTAGTATTCCCTCTCCTCCTGATCAGATAGAAATCTGACCCGCTAGCTTTTAGGGCTGACGTGACCACAGTGTAGGAGGATTCCTGTCTCTTTCTGATGGATTCCCCCAAGAGGAAGTGATGCGTACTAATGGCTTTCTCTGTGGACCGTCCTGTGTGTCTTTCTCTGTGTGTGCGTTTGTGTATATGTGTGTGTCTGTGCGTGCTTGCATGCATCCATGTGTGTGTGTGTGCATGTGGGTGTGTGTGTGTGTGCATGTTGCGTTCATGCTTTTGTGTGTGTGTATGTGTGTGCGTGTGTGTGTGTGTGTGCGTGCTTGCGTGCATCCGAGGTGGAACATTCCTAGTGGTCAGTTGAGGAGGTGGGACATCGCTATTGGTCAGTTGAGGAGGTGGCACATCGCTATTGGTCAGTTACAGGTTTGATGGATAAAGGACATGAACACAGGCACCCCTCCTCCCAGGGCCCGAGCCTAACCATACCCACCGTGCGCCCTTCAGTATCAGTGCCCTTTATCACGGGTGAACTGGCTGCCAGCGGGTCAAAAATGCCCTCTTGATGCATAGTTGGCGTACACACACACAGTCTCATTTCCCATGGTCATCTGGAGCGTCCTCTGATGTAAACGCACAGTGATGCTGTGTCAGCATCTGGCAGAGCATACGCTCCCACACAGGCACGGAGAGCGCAGTGCCCTTGTGTTCCCGGCGCAGTCCGGGAGCACAGAGAGGCTTCTCATGCTCAGCCTGTGAAACCTGCAAAATCGGAGAGAGTTTCTCTGTCAGGCACTGGTACAATAGGTCAGCCTTTTCTGACTCCTTTGGATAAATTTGCCCCGTGTTCTGTGGGGTTAAAAAACTGCACCAGCTGTCCTTAGTCACGGGCCAGGTCGCTGGCAGGCGTGCCCTTTCGCTCCTGTCGGCCACCGTGGTTTTTCTTCCGACCGTGCCGGGCTGCTCAAAGCCTCCTAACCCTTTGCAGAGTAGGTTTTATCGAGTGTTGTTGTAAGTCAGTCTTCTAGAACCCCGTTGCTTTCAGTTACCAGCAGCAGTTGTTACATCAGAATTAGAATGTTCACGTCAGAACGTTCTAATCACACATTTGTGATCTTACACCGCAAAGGGTTAATGGCGCTGTGTGCTTCTGTGTGGACGCCACCTACCCCATCTTTAAACAAATCCCGCTGTCTGCTGCTGGATGCTGAACAGGGTGTGGCCAGTTCACCCACGTTAACACAGCTCTGAAAACTGACATCAAAGGTAACCACAGTACAGCCAAACCAGTCCTTCAGTGTCCCTGCTGAAAAGGCTGAAAGGCTTCGCAGTGACAGCCTTTTTTATATAAACGCTGGAGAGACGACGCCCACGCAGCTGCAGGCTTGCAGTTTTTTTTCTTCCCACTTTTGATAAATTCTTTTGGCTGATTTTTTGATGTAATTCCGTAAGACTTCTCCCACAGCAGGGAGCCCAGCACCGGATCCTTTTCTTTCTCAGAGACCCCGTGTTTCTGCCCGTCGATACAGAGAGAAAAACAGCGAGCAGGCGCCACAGACGCTGCTCCTGGTCTGAGTCACGCCGAGAGCCGAATTTAACCGGCAACAGGAAGCGGAATGCTGGGCCTTTCGGGGCTGGTGCAGGCAGGTGATTTGGGGTGGCGTGGAGGCGGGAGCCCAGGGGCGAAGCGGATCTGCTGAAGGGGGTTTATTTATGGGCTCGATTAGACTCGTCCCGTGGGAGAGCCGCGGGTCAGGGCGTGTTTACATCGCCCTGCTGTACGCGTCTGGCAGGCCCCCGCTCTCCTCCTCGCTCGCCGCTCCAGTGTCTCACGGATCTGCGCCCCCTGATGCTCTGCAGCAGCGGCGATGCCTTTAGATTGTAAATTCGGTCGTTAAAGGTGCCGCCTGAGTGCCTTCCCGGGAGGCTGCTCTTCTCTTGTTTTACCTGCAAGCAGAAACGTTGATGCGGAAGCCCGTTTCGCCTGGAAGGCTGGCGCATTGCCCAGAGGCTGTGACATGGAGGGGTGGAGGGACAGGGAGGCCTGAGCTCCAGGTAAATCTGAATGAATATGGCGGACTGCTGTGCCTCACACTGGGAGAAACGCGACTGGGAAAGCCTCTCTGCAGGAAACGATTTCCCCGGCTGAAGCCATCTTTTATTTTCGGAGCGTCTTACGTGAAAGGCAGTAACTTCCCCCTCATGGATGAGTGCTGCTCTGGGACCAGATCTCCTCTGCTGTGACCTTCTCCTTTAATTGTTTTCTTTTTTGTTCGGGGCCCCACAAAAACATCACTGCAGCTCTTTACAGTGCTGGCTGTTGGTTGTGGTGAACAACAAAATGGCAGCAGAGGCTATTTGGCTAAGTGGGCTTAGGCTTGTGTTTCATTAGGTGGCAGGAAGAAGTGAGAAGCACTTAAATCACACCCGCCTGCTGTACTGTAAATCACTGTTTCTCCATTTGGGGAAATGCCAGCTTTCTTTCCTGATGCGTCTTTTGCCAAGGTCACCCTTCCGGAACATTCTCTTTGTGACATCACAGTGCACAGTGCCCACTCAGGCTGACAGCAGGGCCAAAAAAAGTTTTTCTTTCGTGCACGCAAGTAGGCTTTCCCGTGAACATGACACGTACTGCGGGGATGAGCTTGTTCCCTGCAGAGGCGGAGGAGCGGCTCTGATCCAGAGGCTTTACTAACTGAATCTAAAGCAGCAGTCTGTGGTACCATAGATGTGTCTCCATCCATGTTGAAAGCGGGTCAGATTTCTCCCTTCAGCAAGCTGTAGAATGTCAAGCAGTCATCCGTCACAAGGCTGTGAGTTGCATATGATGTGTGTGTCCGCGCGTAACAGCCGCAGGGAAGGCTGTTGTATGTGTGTGAATATCATGAGGGAGGAAGGGGGGCTGATAAGGTCCCTGCTCAGTCTGAATTGCTGCCGTCTGAGGTGTTTTATTTGGGTCTCCTACACAGGCTTGTGACAGTTTTTTTGGTGAAACTGTGCCTTCTTTTAGCTGGGCTTCTCGTCTCATGTAGTGATACCCACTGTGGGCAGGCGGGCTCACCCTGGCCTCACTTCCACTCACAGTTACGCTGCCTTAAGAGAGCATGTCCATCTGCCCTTACTTCAACTCTCCTCTCTCCCCTCAGACACGACAACAGGCTCTCACACACACACATGCACATGCAGGCATATACACACACACTTCCTCTCTCACACACACACACCAGCACGTATACACACACTCACTCTCTCTCACACATACTCTCACACACACACACACGCACACACCGCACATGCAGGCATATACACACACACTTCCTCTCTCACACACACACACACACACACACACACACGCACATGCAGGCATATACACACACACTTCCTCTCTCACACACACACACACACACACACACACACATGCAGGCATATACACACACACTTCCATTCTCACACACACGCACATGCAGGCATATACACACACACTTCCTCTCTCACACACACACACACACACACACACACACACGCACATGCAGGCATACACACACACACTTCCATTCTCACACACACGCACCAGCACATATACACACACTCACTCTCTCTCACACATACTCTCACACACACACATGCAGGCATATACACACACACTTCCTCTCTCACACATACTCACACACACACGCACATGCAGGCATATACACACACACTTCCTGTCTCACACACACTCACACACACGCACACACGCACATGCAGGCATATACACACACACTTCCATTCTCACACACACGCACCAGCACGTATACACACACTCACTCTCTCTCACACATACTCTCACACACACACATGCAGGCATATACACACACACTTCCTGTCTCACACACACTCACACACACGCACATGCAGGCATATACACACACACTTCCATTCTCACACACACTCACCCTCATGCACATGCACGTACACACACATCTGCTCCTCTGATATCCAGCCTATCTGTCTCTTCCCTCTCAATCTACAGTTTTGACCTCTGACCCCGTCCTCTACCACTCTGCTTTCTTCGTCTCACTTACTGCAGTGAGAAAACAGAGAAACTTGGGTCTTGATCTCGATCTATCGATCTTTTTCCCCGCTCCCACTCATTTCGCCGGAGTCATATCTTGTTTATCGAATTGCATTTTCTAAAAAGCTAAACATCTTTTGTGAAAGCCTTGAATTTTAATGAGGCCTGAAGTGAGTTTTGAAGTAACGGCACTGACATTCAGGCTAATGGTGTCAGGCCGGGGGTCTGTGTGCGCTCCTGTAAAAGGCTGGAGGCAGCAGTCAGGGCATAATCCATATGGAAGAGAGGGATAATGGATTTTTCACGTGGCGGCCGGTCAGATCACGGTGGCCCTGGTTAGCGTACATCAGCAGCTGGCACTGTGAAGCCGGTTGCTGTGTGTGAAATGACAGCCTTCTGCGTCACAAAATGGCCTCCTCTGTTCTCTCTCCAGGTCGAGAAAAATTGCGAAAATTAAAAGAATTTAAATGTCACGGGGACCCGCGCTGATAGCAGGGGGGTTTCAGATCTGCGTCTGATTATTTATTCGTACGTCCTTGTATGTCAGTTACCGCCTGCCCCAGATTTCAGTTCTCTCTACCGGTGCCTGGTGAGAGGTCTGCTAATTAAAAGAAATTAAAAGTGCTACGTCACACGGTGACTGGCTTCAGTGATAGATTAGAAGCCACTTCCTCTCACATTCTCTCAGTGTAAACTCCTGGGGCTTTTGGCATGAACGGAGTAGCACATCAGTTACTGAAGGTACACAGAGGTACTTTAAAAAAAAAAAATCATTCATTTGATTGAAATTGCATCCAGCTATGTTAATGGCTCCATAAGCATTTGAAGACGTCAATTATGCAATAGCACTGGCGCTTCACATCTCACAGACCGGGTTGTTACCAGTACGAGTCATCATGGAATAATCCACTGCAGTTCTGAGCCAGTACTCTCATCGTCCTGTCATTTCTGTAATCAGGTCTCCATGAAGCAGTAACGAGCACCGTTTGTAACAACAGGGGCCCTGTTTGTCCCCTGATTAATGCTTCAGCTTAGACTTGACCAGGGAAAGGTCTGCTTAATTACTTATTCAGGGTTTGATTTTCCAGCCCAGTAACCTGAGTGTATTCTCCTCATTATGCGGCTGTGGGCAGCGGGCATCAGAGTGAGTGTGTGTGTGCTTTGCACAGTCCCACCACAGCCGTCGTTCTTTAAGCATATGTAATGGACTAGCCGAAGAGGACGCTACATCACTGCTAGCCTGCCAGGCCACCCGTTTGTTACACAGTCCATTTTTTTGGCAGTTGTATCGTTTGTCAGCTCCGGGCAATGCAAGATTCGTTTTTTTCTTCCTCTCATAAATATTGTAATTCGCCCTGACAAGGCCTGCAGGTGCACAAGACAAGAGGGGTCAGAGAGAAAGAAGGGAAAGAGAAATTGTTAATAAATGGAGCCTGTGAGAGATGTTTGAGGGGTTTGGGAAGAGAAAGCACCGTGATTGGTTCCTCACAGCAGTGTGGTGCAGGCCCAGCTCTGTGATTGGTTCCTCACAGCAATGTGGTGCAGTCCCAGCTCTGTGATTGGTTGCTCACAGCAATGTGGTGCAGTCCCAGCTCCATGATTGGTTCCTCACAGCAATGTGGTGCAGGCCCAGCTCTGTGATTGGTTCCTCACAGCAATGTGGTGCAGGCCCAGCTCTGTGATTGGTTCCTCACAGCAATGTGGTGCAGTCCCAGCTCCGTGATTGGTTCCTCACTACTCTCCTGTCTGTCTGTTTTGAGAGCCAAGAGAAAGTAACCTGTTCTTAAAGGTAAATGCCTGCATTGAATGGATTTTTAACTCCCTTTCATCTCTCCATAAAAAGCATACTTACTAGAATTTTTCTAATGAATTGAATTTTCATTGAATATGAAAGTAAAAGATTTATGATTGAATGATTGAATCTACATCAGTGTCTCTTTGTAAAGCTGTTCTCTCAGATCATGTTACTGGGCTTTGTTTCTTGGCCAGCATTTCAGGCTTGCTGCTTTGTATCGTCAGCAATTTCCTTTTTTAACATTTAATGAGGGTCCCTCTGGAGTTCGGCCAAACCCTTACTCTAAAGCCGCGTTTCCACCGAAATTACCCGGAACTTTCAGTCCCAGGAACTACTTTACCAGGAACTAAAAGGTTCCTTCAGCCAATGGTTGTCTGCGTTTCCACCGGGGTCTAAAGTACCGCGAAGATTAGGCATATTAGCCCACTGACATATGAAAAAGCGACGTTGTCGTCGGTCCATCTGTCATATGATTTCTTCTGTAACCCCATACTACCACCGAAGTAGCCTACATTATTTTCTAATAACCGGGACAGCCCGGAGGGGTTTATTCCACTTATATACAACGGGTTACCAACAATGACTATATATGGTTACTTTTGTATTTATTGATTTTCATATATCCTCTCAAACACATTCATTATGTTTTTATGCGAACATTCGCTTTCATGTCTTGACATCCGAAGCGACAGAATGCATTCACATTTATATGTATAACTGGCAACAACAGCAGAAAACATGCACACGTTGTAAACAATTTGCTGTTTGATTACTTTCTCGTCGTCAATTCCATATAGGCTAATCGCAAAATGACAAGAATAGAACGAAAACTCGGACTTGCGTGAAAATGTAAATTAGTAGTGATACAGCCACCGTTTGCTTTCCTTCGAAGTTACTGCTAGCCGAGCAGCGAAGTGTGCCATACAGATGCGAACCATGCACCATAAATTAGTCCATAGTCTTCCTGGTCTTTTCGTGGAATTGAAAAATGGCAGTAAAATTGAGTAAAATTACGGCAGTCTGTTATTTTACCCTGAAAAAAAGTGCGGAAGGTGATTTCCAGTTTGCTTGTACTGTATCACCAATGTTAATTACGCAGAACTACCGCATACCTCACGTAACTGTATCAAACGTTTTGAGTCAATTACAACGGGCTAACAAAGAAAATCCAGAAGAAAATATTCAGCAACCAAATTAATCCGTTTGAATGTTTTAGTACGTAATATGCTGCCCCAGCACGAATGCTTAGCATTTTATAAAACGAATACTAAAGCAAGAAAAGAGCAGAAGAGCACACGTTATAATTCCAAGACGTTGGCAGGCTATAACCAAAAGTAGGCTACTGCGCCGCATAACATACAAGTTTGATTTGAAGTTATT